>NW_022436975.1:19642177-19682532 GCF_009761245.1 Sapajus apella
ATATATACTAAAAATACAAACTATTCTGTGAAACAAAAAACAAATCAGTGGTTGTCCACAGTGCCAGGGATGGCAAAAGGGATAGATAACAAGGGGTATGAGAAAACTAGGGTGATGGATACAAATATTTTGTATTCTGATTGTGGTGTATGCATCTGTGAAAGTTTATTGAATTATACACTTAAAATGGATGTCATGTATTATATGTCAATTATACCTCAATAAAGTTAATTTTTAAAACTGACCTAGGACAAGAAGGAAAAAATACCACAATTTCTTCCTACAAAAGCAGAAAATTCAGCAACTGAGTGGGATTTCAAATGAAAGAGTTTAACAAACAGTGAAATTGAAATAGGTTCGGTTTTAAGCTCTGGAAAATCTTACTGAACATTTAGATTTAAGCCAGAGATTTTTCTTTAGCTCTCAAATGTCTTTATGTGTAATTATATTCCATAGTCCTCATTTCTACACCTAAACAAAACAAACTGAGGTTACTTATTCTTTGTTCACTGGTTTACTTTCTACGTAAGTGCCTCCTCTTGAAGAACTTCCAGCCTGTTCTAGATCAATGGATGACTGTAGTCTTAGACTTAACTGTTTCCAGTATTAACAGAGAGAGACATAACAAAACCACCACGAAAGTCAAGTAATTTTCCAAGTATTATATAATCTGGGTGTTTGACAGAAGGAAGATAAACAGCCAACATGTGATTAAGAGGGGACTAAGAGAATCAAGATATAAATAGCATCTGAGAGAGGAAGTCTGTTGAAACTTCTCTGGAGGATTGGATTGATAATTGTTGGTCAAGCAGAATATTGGTCTCTGGGGACCTGGAAATCCTCCAGATTTAGTCCATGCATTAAAAGAAAAGCCTTGTTTGCCTCCATATTATTCTTATAAGAAAGCACTGTTTTGCCTTTCAAGAATTAAACTCCTACGAAGTGCCACATTGAACAACCTCTAAACCTTAGTTTGTGTGTGTGTGCGTGTGTGTGTGTATGTTGGGATGAGGGAGAAGCATTGTGGATATTTTAGTATCAGTTTCTACTTCATCACTTCACCACCCTTCTCCCATGTAACAGGTCTGGCTTCTTGGAAAGTCTGCCTGATTTAAAACCTAGTTCTATGTGAATGGTATTTAGAAAGGGATAGCCAATTTCAAAATAGCTTTAGTTCAAATAGAGCAATAGGGACAGGTAATATTTTATCACTGCTTCTAGTTCACACTCAGTTCATAAAACTACTTGCTGTGAGAGCCAACCTCTTAAGTCATCCGGATTCAATAGTGCTACTCACTGGGCAATCTTGAAAGAGTAGGGTTGAATTAATTAGGCAATGGAAACTCTTGCTGGGAATAATGGGGTTCCTGTGTGCATTTGGTTAGCTTTGATAGACAGCCTTTACAAGAGAACAGGAGATCCAATGTAAGCTAAAGAGGCCTAAGAGTTCTGGCTGTGTAAAGCAAGAAAAATCGTTGCTTTTCTAACCTGGGACTTTGTAAATTTTAATCAATTAGTGGTTTCATGAGTTCTGTGTACATTTCTAGCACCGAGGTAGACGTTGATGCAAGTTACAAAAGAATTATAAGGCCGGGCACGGTGGCTCAAGCCTGTAATCCCAGCACTTTGAGAGGCCGAGGCAGGTGGATCACGAGGTCAAGAGATCGAGACCATCCTGGTCAACATGGTGAAACCTCGTCTCTACTAAAAATACAAAAAATTAGCTGGGCATGGTGGCGTGTGCCTGTAATCCCAGCTACTCAGGAGGCTAAGGCAGAAGAATTGCCTGAATCCAGGAGGCGGAGGTTGCGGTGAGCCGAGATCGCGCCATTGCACTCCAGCCTGGGTAAAAAGAAAAACCCTCTCTCAAAAAAAAAAAAAAAAAAAAAAGAATTATAAGATGTGGTTCTTGCTATTAGCAATCTTATTACGTGATCGGAATAAAATACAAGAAATATAAGCATTTTGTACCATAAATATGGATGTAAGGTCCTTCATTGCTATCAAATGAGTGTTAAGAGTGTGCTAAAGGATTCTGATTGCTGAGTAAAAGTTGCAGTCATTTAGGTCTTCTTCCTGGGCTAGGAATACGATAGATCTCACCCTACTAAATGTTTGTGGGCCAGTAGGAGGCACTTTATTTTACTCTGTCCTCTTCAGACTAGAAAGTTCTCCCCAAACAGATAGCATGTTTATTTCTGGGTCATAAAGACCTATGGCTAGTTGTTAAAAATGCTGCCAAAAATGGATTGGCCTCAAACTAAGAAAAGTAAAATATGGACTAGTTTGCAATACACAGACATAGTGTGAAGCTCTCTCTCAAGAAAGACAATACCTAATCAGTAGTTGGTGGATTTGTTAGAAGAGTTCACGTTATTTGTAAATAATTTTGACACATGCGATACCTGGAATTTGAAATTTTCAGGACTTTGGAGCTAATTTTTTAAATATTCTTGCCATTATGTTATCCTCTTGTTGTATCTTGGAAAATCTAAAGTTTGAAAATGTGAGAAGCATTTTATTCTTTGGAAACCCAGTATCACATGCAGCCCTTTTAGGTGAGGACTCTACATGAGTGGAGCAGAGTATGTGTTGCTCTTTCATACTCTTCCTTGCTCTTTTTCTCCCTTCCAGAGCCCAAGTGGCCAAGCTTGTTAAATGAAAAAAACTCCTCAACTGGCCTTTTTAGGGCGTTCAACCACCACCCATAGTGCTTCTTCACACCCCTTTCATCCTCATCCCACTATGTGTGATTGATACAGAGATACGCTGAGGACTCTGTTGCCCATGCTATCTGCCATAGTAATTTCTTTATTTAGGCAGATGGTACCGGCAACAGAGTCCTCAGTGGAATTACCCTTTGAACAAAAAGCAGTCCAAGAAATTATTCTTTTCTAACAAAGAGCAACCTGAAATAGTGAGCTACAAACACAGATAAACAAGCTGGAAGCTTGCTTGGGTAAATGCTGGCAGCTGTGCCAATAGAAAAAGACTACCTGGGGGCCAGGCATATCCAGCATGGAGGCTCTATATTCCCTTTTCGTTGTTACCCTATGTACAGTGAAGAAACAGGCAATGTGGCACCAGCCAGGTGGAGAATCCATCTGCATAATGAAAGATTGGGGTGGTGGCCAACTTTTCATGCCCTATGCAAATAGCATACTTAGCCCTAACCAGTTTTTCATGCCTTATGTAAATGGCACACACCTGGTTGGACCAATCTTTCCTACCCTATGTAAATCAGACACTGCCTCCTCAAACTCATCTGTAAAACACCCTGCATTTTGCAGCAGACTGGAAATCAGTTCAGGAGCCCTGTCTCTGCAGGCGAGAGCTCTTCTCCTTCTTTTATCTATTAAACCTCTGCTCTTAATCTCACTCCTTGTGTGTCTGCATCCTTAATTTCCTCAGTGTGAGACAAGCCTCGGGTAGCATCCCAGATGAGTGATGCCATTTCATAAGAAAATTCCATGTCATATTTCCTTAGACAATATATTTTTGTTATTGTATCCTCTTTTGAAAACCTTTTTCCTTTGAAGCCCAAGTCATTCGACTATATTCTCACTTTCCTTTTTCAATTTTCTCCCTCACTTGAAGTTTCTTCGTTACCACTCATATGCTTCCATCACTCCGTGTGACTTCAGTGTCCATATGCATGACCCACCTATGGTCCCCAGTCCTGCCCACTGCACAGATCAGTTTAGCCAAACAGTCCTACAGTCACATCGGGCCTTATGTTTAAATTCTTTTAAATGACTCTCTAACTCAGGAGGTTTTACACTTTGATGCCATGACCCCCTTTGGCAGTCTGGTGAAAACTACAAGCCCCTTTTCAAAATAAGTTGCTAAATGGCCAAACTAAAATACCCAAGACTACAAAAGAAAACCAATGACATTGAAATGCAGTTATCAAAATAAAAGAGAATTCCTTTGTAATGTGGTAATACGTGTACTTTCATTAACATTAACAAAAGCTAGTGACAGGTCAAATCATTTCTAACTATATTGCAATAGATCTACAACACTGTAATGCTATAATAATAATGATGATAATTCAAATAATAACAAACTATTGCTTATAATATTATTGTTTGTTGCCTACATTCAAGTTCATGAAATTTCTAAATCCTCTCCACGGACTTGTCGGATATCTAAGTTAGAAACACTTGAGATCCAGGTTAAGAGCCACTGCCCTTGACACTGGAGACCTGTGTCAGATCATCATGACCACAATTCAGAAATAGAGGAAGCGAAGCACAGGCTTGGAAAATCAGCTCATGAAGAGTCACAAGGTACCCGCGTCTATTGGACTGATGCTGAGAAATTAATCTATAGTTTTTTCCACACAGGAAACACACGGTAACTGAGTAGTGGGAGGGAACAGGTGCTGCTCATATGCTCTGTGACGGGTTTAGAAATCAAACCTGGAAGACTTAGTGAAGCTGGTAGACCAGAAAAATCTTCTCCTCAGCAAATACTCATTTGAAATTAATATGCTATATACTTCAGATAAATGAGCATACTATCTGGAACTTAATAACCACCTTGACGAATGTTTGTAAAATGTCAGAAAGCTAACAACAAAATATCAATAGGATAACTTAAGAGGAAAATTGATAAACAAATAGCTTTATGGGAAAAGAATGAAACCTAACTTTGTGGATTCGACCCAGCCATCTCATTTTTCAGTAGTTTGAAAACAATATACATAGAAAGTATAGATAACCAGAAGACTACAAAATTTTCTACCATTATAATCACAGGGATTTTTAAAGCAGTTGTCTGGTGACAGTTATATTTTTAAGACACAAGAAACAAGTTTAAAAAGTATGTGTTTGCATGCTGAACTTTTCACATGAGGACTATTTCAAAGTTGTGTTAAAAACTGATTGTAATATTTCAAATAACTGGAGGCTATCCCGGGCAACTTTTAGTTAATCTTTCAGCCCATGAAAAGATTTTTGAAGTAAACATACATTATGAAATTATTCAGCTGATTGGCAAACAGGTAAAGTACTTTTACATTTATTTCTATCTCAAGGATTAAAAAAGAAGTATTTCAAAGTCTAGGTATTTTCATTGAAATTTGAAGGTTGTATACAATAACTTGATTCCAAATTCTTCTGATATTTTATGCTGAAGTCGTTTGTAATTGCTTCAAAGACAGATAACATAAACATGTTTAATTTCTGCATTACAGATACTGCTTTAATGAGAATAACATGGGTTGAGTGATTAACAGCCATTTCCTTTTAGTAACCTGACAACTAGCACCACTCCTGAGTTTCCTGCTTGAGCAATACTTTTGTTTGGTCAAAGAAAACAAAAAGTTGCCAGTTCCTTACCCTATCATAACCGCATCTATTCATTTATTAAATAACTTTTTTTTTTTACCAACTCTGAATGAAAAATGTCCATGACTACAGCTATTTCTCTTGTATATTTCTCCCCAGTAATCAGTATTATGAGACACACTTCCCCTTTCCTGTGTAGATCTTAATCAAGAACACCACCAAGTGGGTATAAATAAAAGATAAAACAGTAGAATAGTATTTTACTTGTAAAATGTGTTCTATATTAGGTACAGGTAAAAGTCAAATGATAAGTTTCACGGCACGTAAGAAAAATGTACAAATTTGTATACATGGGGTAAGTTGTCATTGCTTTACTGAAATAATCATTTGTTAATGTAATACATGCTCTATGTCTTCTCAAAGCTCCTCTGTGAAGGAAGGCATTGTCTACCTTACAGCCTGATGTGAATTCACAACTAAGAAAATCGAATGGCTTATTTTACTGATTAACTGTCACTAAATTTAATGCATTTTCCTTTGGAAGACGTAGTTGGAAAGCAACGTGACCTATACCCAACACACAAATGTTTTGGTTAGTCTCTGAGCAGAGTTTGTGTCATTTGTTGTGTATCATTCTGGATGCTTTTAGAGCAGCACGACACATGGTCCCTCAGTTCTTGTCTCTACGTGGTACATTTTCTCAAGTTCTGCAGTACAATTTGGAGCATTAAAACAGACTGGCAATCTTGAATGGTTATTTATTTTTTTTGAGTCAGAGTCTCACTGTGTCACCCAGGCTGGAGTACAGTGGCTTGATTTTGGCTCACTGTAACCTCCACCTTTTGGGTCCAGGGGATTCTCCTGCCTCAGCCTCCAGAGTAGCTAAGACTACACGCATGTGCTACCATGCCTAGCCAATTTTTATATTTTTAGTAGAGATGGGGCTGGTCACAAACTCCTGACCACAAATTATTCGTCTGCCTCAGCCTCCCAGTGTGCTGGGATTATAGGTGTGAGCCATTGCACCCAGTCTGTTTTTGAAAATATATGAAGCATTACAAAGAAATAGATATGTACAAAGTATACATACACATGGAAATCTATGTACACTGTGTTTTCAATGGCTGTGTTTATTACAAAAGTTTGTTGAAATGTTTTCTAGAATACAAAAAGTAAAACCAATGGAATTTTATTTTGTAGGCTGTCTACAAATGCTATAAATCTTAATTGTTAGTGGTGGAAATGCCTGTCTATTTTACTTATACTATTTATTATTTTTTAACAATATGGTGCATACAAAAGTATCTGGATTGGGTTACGCAGAATGGAAAACAAATGAAATAAGAAAAGTAACATGTGGTGGTGAATGTTGCCATGTGTAAATTAACTTTCTAAACATAATTTGGTGGGCTTCTTCTTTTTCAACAAGTAAGCTTACAAGGATTAAGCTAAATTCCGCTGCAAACTCGGCACATTCAGCAGTTGGCTCATTGTATTTTGCCTCCCCATATTTGAGTAGATATGAACTCTTGGACTCAGGTTTCTATTATATGAATGTCCACTCAAAGATAATGGCAGCTTATGGCTGCTGCTGATGAAACGTGGCTGCAGACAAGAAAGTGTTGGGTTTTCTTTTTTTTTTTTAAACCCTCATTTGGAGTTTCTGTTAACAATTTGTCCTCATTTACTTTTGTACATAACTATGCCTCTTAGTTTATTTCATAAAGACATCAAACACATCTCATTTTTGTTTTGTGGATCATGTTTTGAATTAATAGCTCTCTGTGCATCAAGGATACAAAGGAATAATTCAGGCCGACATTTTTCTTGGAGGACAATGACACTCTCTACTGACTTATTTAATAAGCAAGCATGATTCCAGGTCTAATATAAATACGAATCATCAAAGGGCAAGATGACCTACTAAATAACTTTACTCATGAAACTTCTTAGATGTGAATTCTTAAGGACTTGCAAGTTTGCTGTTTCAACTGCTGCGCAACAAGAAGGAAAATGTAAACTTTTTATTAATAGTTCTTCAAAATCTAGGTTAAGGTATTTTATCAGAACTTTGTAAATGTCTATTAACTGTCATCTATGCCACTTTTGTTTTATTTGGAGAAAATAAAGTATGCAAAACCTAGGCTCTACCACATGAAATAAACTACAGTCCTCCCCCTCCCCTCACAGTGGCCTTGGGGAAATTGGGTCCAGGAACCCTCTCAGATACCAAAATCTGTGGATGCTCAAATCCCGTATATAAAATGGTTGTAAACTAGGCACAGTGGCTTCCTGTACTTCCACTGTTCTGGAAGCTGGGGCAGGAAGATCACCCGAGCCCAGGAGTTAGAGGCCAGCCTGGGCAATGTAGCAAAACTGCATCTTTAAAAATACAAAAACAAAAAAAGTGAAAAGTGCTGTAATATTTGCCTATAACCTATACACACCCTCCCATGTACTTTAAATCATTTCTAGGTTACTTATAATACCTAATTCAATGTAAATGCCATGTAAATAGTTGTCATTGTATTGCTTTTGTATTTGTATAGTTTTAAATTGTTGTATTGCTATTTTTAAAAAATATTTTTTATCTGTGGTTGTTTGAATCTATGGATGAGGAACCTGCAGACATGGAGGGCCAACTGTACCTTCCTGATTGTCTGACAAAAAGTCGCAGAGCCTCATGCTATTGATTTGGTGAAAGCAGTCAATTGGACCACTGGATAGAAGATTCTATGTTCATAAGTTTGATCACTCACAGATTCTTGATTCCTTCATTCTGTTCTGTGGTTTCAGACTGTCCCATCACTCAGACAACTTGTATAACAGATATGTCAAGAGTATGGGCTAAACATTTTAGATCTTTCATTTGGGTTGTATCACCATAACCAAAAGAAATAAATGGAGTTACTGATGAATGATAGGCCAGTAAATAATTGTTATTTCAGTTATGTAGGCTGGTATGAAGCACTTTATACTAAACTCACAGATATAATAAACTTAAATATACAAAAGGACAAGGCTTAATTAATCTTTTCTTCTTATTAACAGAAAAAATTATGTTGAGTAAACTATTGCAATTATATGCAGAATTTAATTGTAAACTTTTCTCCAGTTAAGACAAAATATGAAACACATAATACTGCATGAATTACATTACATAACAAAGGTAAGTATGAATTTTATTAAAGCTTCTTGAAATGGTATCATGAACTCATTCAAAGTTTGAAGAAATTTTAGGCAGAAAAGATTAATATACATAAAAATATGTCTGTAAGTGAAATAACATTTCTTTTTTCTTCATGATTAAAAAACTTTATAAAGTCATCCCAAATGATATTGTGCAGAGGAGCACAGATCTTTCTCAGGAGTATCTACTTTGGGATATAACCTTAGAATAATCTTGCAATCTACTGCCAAAACCTTTTACAAGAGCTGTATTAAATTCAGAGATGATAAATAATTTAGTTGACTGGTCATGATTCTACAAGAAATTTTTATACCATGTCACTTGAATACTTCACTTGTTTCCATAGGACCTTTCAAAAAGCATAGAATGCTATAATAAATAGTATTTATGCTTGCATATGTATATGTATAGATATATGTATATGTGTGTGTTTTATACATGGATTTCATAATGTAATCTGACAAACCTGGATTTTTGTATATGTGACAAACCTGGATTTTTGTATATGTGACATATTTTATATAGAATATTGGAATAACTTTGTCACTATTTAAAATATTGCATATTTTGATTGTTAAAAAATGTTTCTTGACAAGGAGTCACTAAAGAATAAAGAAAAGAAGTCTGTACATGTTCAGTACAGATGCAATATTTTTCCACTTATTTTCGATTGCCATTTAGTTTGATCCACAGTTGCGGAACACATAAATACAGAGAATCAATTGTGATGTCCTGGCTATATGTCTTTAATGTTTAGATAGCTAAATTTTATGTGAGGTTCCTAAAAGTTCAGCCCAAATCAAATATGAGGAACTTAAGTAGGCATCACAGAATCAATGCTTTAGTTATTCTGCATCTGTTGCTTCATTCAGCGTCACGGTGGGTGACACACAGACTCCTTAGTTGTCTGCATACTCTAGACATGCCATAGTTTTTATAACAGGTGCAAGTAGTCAACACTAAACCCAAATCAAACTCAGCCATGAAATTTCACAGTATTTATTGAATTGTGATGAAATGCAACATATTAGTTTTTGTTTATTTTAATTTATTATAGTGACTTTGTCTAACTACAAATGATACTTAAGCTAATATGTTAGAAAAAATGGTGTGGTGTTTAACAGAACCTTGTTAATGGTTATTAATGTTTTCCATTAAGCTATAGTAGATTATAATCAAATAATTTATTGTTATTAACTATGTAGTCATCTTTTTAGTCTTGGCATTACTGAATATTTTCTGATAGCTCTTGAAATAATGTCTAAGTCTACCTTTATCAGCCATGGAATCCAGGCAAGATTCCAATTGTCTTTTTATGGTCTTTCTTATTTAAAAAATTAAAAGTAGATTTTAACGAATAACTTGAAGAGGATTATCTACAGTCCCAAGAAGATTTAGAATATAGAAATCTCATTAAACAATTCTGTTTCTACTTAGTCTGTATTATATATACATGCAGTTTAATAAAACAGTCACTCTTTCCTTGTGGAGTATAGACTTTGTTCTGTGCATTAGGGCTGAAGTGTTACAAACATAAACCAGCATTCTACGGGACTGCTTTTGCTCAATTGTCACATTATTCTAAGATTTGCCAAAGAAAAAAACTTAAGTAATCACAGGAAAGTTAAGACTGTGTGGCTTCCATCTATCTAGATTAAGTCTCAGGATGTCTGTGAGACTACATCTGTATCAAAACATGCTCCTGCCTGGGCGGCCCATAGTACCCGACAGGGAGGAGACACCCATTATCTTGTATGTCCAAATGGCTATATTTGGGATTGGTTCTTGCCTCAAAGGTGTTTTTCCAGCCTATAAGGCTGTGTGAGGAAAGCTTCAACTCATTTTAAGAATTGTAATGGAATTTGAACGGGACATTGCTCTTACTTGGGCTTAAATCAGGAACCTTACAATGGCAGCATGTTCATCTTCACACTTTGTGTGAAGTCCCAACGCTTCACACAAAGTTTTCCATTTCTGTGAAGTTGGTAAACTATGTGTTGCATAAATAGGAAAGGTTATTTTGAATGAAGAAAGAATCCAATCAGCCCACTCAATCTTTCATTCAAAAACATTTCTTGCCTGTTTACTGTGGGACAGGCTCCATGCCAGGCACCGGGCACACAATGATGGATAAAACAAATGTGATGGTGTCTCATATGTTGCTTGCAGTGCCCAACACTTAATGGCTTTCTTAAAGGATCTTGAAAATCCTATCCAAAATCAAGAGCTCCCTCTGATTTTCAAGGCTGGCCACAAACAGTCCTTCTTGCTCTCAGTGTGCTCATGGGTTCCTCCCCTCTCATTGCTCAGATTGAAATATAAACCAGACATGATGTTGGGCTGTGAATTTTGAAGGGGAAAGAAATATTAGCAGAGCCTCCAGGGCCATTAGTGCCATAGGATAGAATGCTTCGGAAGGGCTATCCTGTCAAATGAAGTCCTTTCTAAGATGCTGTTTAGAGGCTGCAATTATCTTTCCTCCGGCACCAAGGGCAGGACATGGTAGTTTAGCACACTTTCAAGCAAGGGTTCACAGAGCCTATTTTTCAGGCACCCTAGCTCTGAGCAATGTCTCTTTTGCACTAATTATTTGTCTCTGACCTGTTGACTTCAGAATATCCTCCCCTAATTCAACTGTTTCATCTGGCTTATGGACAAAAAATAAAAATGGCTATCAGAAATTTGTTAAAATTTCTCTCTTTCTTTTACTTTCTTTCCTTTTTTTTTTATTTGCAACTGGAGAATGCTGCAAATACTGTTGGCATTAGATCAGTTAGAAAAGTCTGCTGATCTGGCTGAGTTAGGCTGCTGCAATTTCGCCTTCATTCCTGCTCTTCAGCTTCGTTTGCTCTAACTGCAGCTTTACCGTGAGCATGCGCAACCTGGACAGACGTTGTCAATTTCTTGACACCACTTTAATATTAATGAATCCTATGCTGTTACATGGTGTTAAATGCTCTGCTTAGACCAAATAAAAAATTTAAAAAAGCATAATAGTAAATTCCTATGGTACATTTTAGGATAATTAAAAATAATTACATAAATATAAAAATACAAATGATAACATTAGCAGGGGGTGGTAGCCCATGCTTCTAGTCCTAGCTACTTGGGAGGCTGAGGCAGGAGGATCGCTTGAGCCCAATAGTTCAAGGCTGCAGTGGGCTATTACCAAGCCACTGCACTCCAGCCGTGGTCACAGAGAGAGACAGTTTCTAAATAAATAAAGTATTTTTAAGTAAGTATTTTTATGTAAAAATTCTAAATTAACAGAATGGAACACTAAAAACAAATGATAACAAGAAAGTGACTGAAGCAGGTCTCAATTAGTAGAGGTTTATTTAGCCAGAGGAGGGAAGAAAAACACAAGTCAGGATGATCTGTGACCTGTGCGTTTTTTCAAAGGGGCTTTTGGGAACTTTGTTATTTAAAAGGGAAAGAGCATGCAGGAGGGAAAGAAAGGGAGAGAGGGTAGGCAGTGGGGAAAGTGGTTGCAGTCCTGTGAGGTTCCAATTACCCTCAGTAAATCCACATTTTACATGTGAAAAGAGGGAGTAGAGGAAAAAAATCTATTATGCATTCATCTCAGGGTAGGTGGAGGGATGATTTCTGGTCTTTTCTTTATGCTGTACCTGGGAAGATAAGCTGGTAATTGACATTGTCAGCGTGAGATTTAATGGAACTCGCTAGTTTATGGGGGCTGGGATATGTATCCTGAAAGATTTAGGGGCTATGCCACAGGGTTGTGAAATTACAACTGTCTGTTGAAGAACCAAAGGAAGGCAGCATTGCAGGACTCAGTTCCCAAGCTTAATCTTCCATTTGGCACAGTGAGTTTGGGGTCTCAAGATTCTATTTTCTTTTACACAAACTAGGCCTTAAAACTGAGAAATAGTAAAGATTTATAGGTATTAAGATTCTTGAGAAAAATTATTTTTAAAATGTGAACAAAAATAGCCTTCTGGGATACTATGTTTTGAGATTGCTACAGGTGAAATACAATTACGATTTTACATCTTTGGAACAATCCTACAAGAAAATAACAAAGAATGTGGGGATTAAATTGAAAGCCAAAGTACATTGAGTCAAAATCTTATTTCCAGATGTGACAGGATCTTTTCCTGTTGAGCAAAAAGCTTTAGGTCCAATGTTGGCATTACTATTTATTTAAGAACACACAAATGGATCGTGTAAAAGTGATGTTAGTGAAAATTTGCTAATAGTGAAGGAGGATATTTCCCTGACCCCTTCACGAGATGACAGGGGTGCCTTGTTTACTCAGCCCGCAGCTCTCAACTCCTTGTGGGAGAAAGCTCGCAAGCGAATGAGCATGGGAACTGAAGTGAAGAAGCACAGGAACCAGCTGGCTGCTTTGGTGGGGCGGGACCAAACTACACTCACTTTGACCCGCTGCATTCCACCCCTCATAGGAGGGAGCATGCAGGTGAGCAGGTGCTTTAGCACCAGCAGGAGGGAACTCCATGCGGGCCCTGGTGCCCTGTCCAGGCAGGGGTGCCTGGGACTCCTGAAGCCCCAGAAGGTGTGTTACAGTGCTCTTTTGGCTCTGTCATCTGAGACATATTAAGTGTTAACAGCTCAGTGGGCCCTTTGCCATTTTACATGGGCAAATGCCCTCTGCCAGTGAGGTTAAAGGGCCAGTGTGACAGCATTTTGCATCTGCACTCGTGGCTCCCAAGCTCTTATCCAGCATCCAGGAAAAATGAGGTCGCATGAACGTATTGAAGGATGGTAAATGCAGGGAATTTTATTGCCAATGAAAGTGGCTCTCAGCAGGAAGGAGAGCTGAAAGGCGGACGGGCGGGTAGGTAATCTTCCCCTGAAGTATGATCTCCTCTGGTTGGATTCTACTCTGAAGCAATGCCCTCAAGCTGTCCCTCTGATGTCAAGCCACTTCTCTCTGATGTCCAGCCCTAGTCCTGTCTATTGGCTGAGTCTGGGGTTTTTGTAAGCACAGGATGGGGTAGGACAGGGCAATGGGCGGTTTATGAAAAGGCAACATTTGAGCAGGAAAATAGGGTTATAAATTCTCACTTTGGGCCACGGTTTTAGGATTTTTGGCTTGAGGGTGGGGTTTCACCAGGGACCCACCCTTTTCTGCCTAGAATTCTGCCCCCTGTTCCTATTAATAAGGCAGGACTCTGAGGCAAGGGTTTGTATTGTGAGGTTCCAGGCTATTTTGGAAACTAGATTTCTAAGGGCTCTTGGCTTTGCTGACTCATGCATTTCCTTTCTCTCAAAATTGATTTACCAGCTCACTCATAACCTATCGTGATGTTTCTCAGCGATGAAGAATTGAGATTAAACAAAGTAGGCAGTAAAAAAATAAAAAACAAAGTTGGTAGCAAAGTGGCAAAAAAAAAACAAAAAACCCAAAGGCATCTTAAGAGAAAAAGAAATTGGTACGAGCACAGGTAATGTTGTAATTTGAAAACTATCTATAATTAGGCACAAATGATTAATTCACCATGTTTATGTCTCCCTTTCTATCTGTTCCAAATGCTTTGGAAATTTTCTAATTAAAAGTAGGTAGAAATAGAAAGTTTAGAAATAAGCCCTTAGATTTACTGATTTTTTTTTAACAAGGGTACAAAGACAATTCCATAACAAAAGAGCAGTCTTTTAAATAAAGAGTACTGGGCTACTGAGTATCCATAAAAAAAAAAAAAAGTTACCTAGACGCTTACTCCACACTGTACAGAGATATTAATTCAAAATGAATTATAAACCTAAATATAAGGGCTAAACCTGTAAAACTTTCTAGAAGAAAACATAAAGGAAAGTATTGTAACCATAGGTTGGGCAAAGATATTTTAGTTATAATAACCAAAACAAATTACTTAAAAGAAAACAATTGTTTAGTTAGACGTTATCTAAACTAAAATTTTGCTCTTCTAAAAATGTAATTAAAAATTAAAAGACAAAACATACACTTGGATATCATATTTAGAAATCATATTTGATTGAGGACTTACATTCAGAATGTAAAAGAACTCTTACAACTCACTAACAAGAAGATAATTTAAAAATGGTCAAAATATTTTCATAGATATTAACCAAAAAGATATAGAAGAGGCTACTAAGGATCTGGAAGATGTTTAATATTATGAGTCACTTAAAAAATGCAAATTAAAATCACAAGATCCCACTTCACACATACACTAGAATGGTTGTGATCCAAAATATTGAAAACACCAAATGTTGGTAAATATATGGAAAATATATAGTTATAAATATATATTTATAAATATATGTTGGTAAATATATGGGAAATATAAATATATATTTTCCATTCCCTCTGTTGGGAATGGAAAACACTATAATCACTTTGGATAATATTTTTGACAGTTTCTTAAAAATTAAGCGTGTACTTAATCATGCAATGCAGCCTGCCTACCCAAGATAATTGAAAACATCAGACCAAATGAAGATATGTATGCAGATGTTCCCAGCAACATCATTGATAATAGTACTAACCTGGAACCAATCCTGATGCCTATTGACGAGTGAATAAATACACAAAACATTGTGTATCCATAAAATGTAATATTATTTAGCAATAAAGAGAAATGAACTGCTGATTCATGCAACAACATGGATGAACCTTAAGAACACTATGCTGAGTGACAGAAGCCAGTTCTAAAAGGAAACATATTGTGTGTATTTGTTTATATAAAATTTTTAGGAAAGGTAAACTTATAGAGACAGCAGATCAGCAGTTATCTGAGGACGGTAGAGGGAGCAGGATTGACTGCCAATGGGCATGAGGTTCCAGGCTACTTTCGGGAGGCTACAAATGTTCTAAAATTATATTGTGGTAGTGGTTGCAAGTTTGTATAAATTTCATAAAAATCACCAACTGTTATACTTACAATTGGTGAATTTTATGGTGCATAAATTATGCCTTAATGAAAATAATAAATTTGTTTAAAGTATGTGGAAGGCAAGTCTCTAATAACAGATTTTTAAAAATACTCTTGAGAATAAGAAAACATTGATGCCTGTTAGGAACATAATGTTTATAGAGAAGGGTGAGTGATTTACTTCTGCCTGTAAAAATGATTTCAGTCTAATGTTGTCACTTTCTCCTCACAGACAGCAAGTGAACCTCAGGGAACTATTTTCACATAAGCTAATTCAAGGAACATTGTCCATGCTCTGGTTTCTTTGTAAATTTCCACAGTAAATCAAGCAATTTCCACAGTAAGTCAAGAAAACCTCACGATTAGTGAGGTTTTCTTTTTTTCCTTTTTAGTGTCCTGTACCAATAATTATTTTTATCTTTTAAAAACTGTTATTGAAGTGCTATATGCAAATAACCTGCACATAAATTGCTGAAGAATCTTGAATGAAGACTAGAAAAGATCTGCATAAATCCTAGTTTTATAAAAAAGCATAAAGACCAAGCTCAGAAAGAAATAATGTTTTTTACTTATCAGATTCCACATTATCTATTTGACTCATTCCAGTAGAGGATATATCAAAGCGGATGTTAGGAAGGGAGAAGAGAGAGAAGGATAATTTGCATAATAGTCAACAATAAGAAATGCCACTTATTTTGTTTTAGGATGTTTCATTATTGATTTACTGTCCTGTTGCTTTATTTAGCTATCTTAATTCAGTAAAACAAACTAGATCCATTTTCAAATATCAGGTTCTCAATGTCATATCTTTTATCAAATGATCCTTTCACTTTCTTTATTCGATTTTAATGAGTCAAACTTTCTTGAATTTCAGTTCAACTTAGTGTTCATGGAAACTCGAAGACAGTGTTTGAGGGGAGAAGTTTAATTGTATCACACTCTGGTTGAGAAAAAGTGTACTAGTGCCAATAAAGCTTTTGTCAGCAAGGAATCCACAGAAGAGAATGAAATAATTTTCTTATGAAAATGTTTCAGTTTTTGGGTATAACCTGATAGTACTGCCAGGGATGGGAATGTTAAGTTGAGGGAGCATGAGTTTCGAAGTCTGGGGCTGAAGTTCACAGTAGGGAATGCTCCTCTGAACGCTGTATTTTAAGGAAGCAGCGATGGCTGCAAAATAGGAGCCTTGCAACAGATTAGGTCTTCTGGAAGAAACTGGGTATTGTTTCAGTGGAAATGTCTGTAAATTGGGGATGGAGCCTAGGAAATACAATTTCATGAGGTCTTAATGTTACCACCTTTGGTGTTTCCATAACCATGTTTCAAAATGTGCAAGATACCGTTTGTAAAGTGACTGTATTTCTTGAGAGAAACCTATTGAGGCTAAATGAGAGTACATTTATCCAAATTATTTTGCTTTTGATTATCTTTTCAATTAAAATTTAAGACTTACATTGGGACGTAATTTGTTGAAGCTGCCATCACAATTGTCTTTTTATCATGTAGTTAGAAATCTACATGGCTTACATAGACATATGAGTAATTAGATAGATTAACATTTAATAACAACTTGACCATATCAATTCCATATTTCTTATGGGCCTTTGTCCATTCCTCAGATGACCTTCCTGTGACCTTAATTTCTCATGTAGCTAAAAAGCATAGAGCAGGAACCTAATGGTTTCCAAGTTTTCCAAGGCTCATGTATGCCTCCCCTCTTTATTTTTTACCAAGTCAAATAAATAGACTTTTACTCTTTTAACATACAAGGAATTATAGAGACAAATTTTGCCTGGCATTCATAATCTTAATTAATCTGTTTTGGGTTTTTTTTCTATTGCATTATTCAATTTGATTTTATAAATCAGGCTGTGAGAAGAACATACTACAGTACTTACTTACTTGAACAATAAGAGATTGAAAATTGCAAGTATGGCAGTCCATGTTGCACAGAAACAAGTTTCAACACAGCTAAAGAAAAGTATTTTAATTCCTGCTAACACTGCTCCCAATCATACAATCATTGGATTCAAATGTGCCCCCTAGTCTTAGAAATGAATCTGTCAGTGGTCAGCATTCAAAATGTCAAAAGAAAGGAAGAGAAGACTTGAGGAAACATGAATACAATTTTGGGAAATTTATTTCTGGGAAAATATTGTTCCTTATAATTTCAAATTATGTCATGTGTATTGTATTTTCAAATCATGAAGTGTGTAGAAGATTCTGTGACTTACTAGGTAAAGATGCAATAATTAGGATAAAAGCATATATTTTTATTGGAATTAATTAAATTTCTAAAGGTGGCTCATGAATAATAAACATTTTCTTCCATGAAACACTGAAAGGATTCAGAAAAGTTCAAAACTTAATTTTACTTCACAGCATTTGGGAAGTCATTTGGTGAAAGACAAATGGTGAGGTAACATAAGATATTATACAGATTTCCGGCTCCATCTAAGCTTTTACTTGGGTCTTTAAAATGTTGACTAACAGAGAGCAGACTGCAGCTATGTTGGGTATTCTCCTTCAATGTTTTATTACTTTCTCTAAGCTTACAGTAAAATACCTTGGCAAGTTTAATCAACATTAGACTCTAGTTGTCTTAAGTCTAAAGGAAGTTAGTAATTGCTTTACAAATACTAAAGATATAAATGGCATTTTAAAAATCTAGGATTTATTATTCTGGTTTACTATATATTTTGCCCAGAGGTAGACTTTTTAAAAATTACAGGAGTCGAATTTTGCCAGGAATGTATTCATGCACATAAATTGAAAGAGACAGGATGATAGGACATTGTAAAGTATTTTAGAAGAGAACAAAATGAAAGTACATTGTATCTATTTTCTTCAGGGTACAATACCTTACCTAGTAAACAGTTTTTAAATATGCTTTGCACTCTATCATTCTCATTCTCCTAGAAGATAATATTGGAGTTCTCTGTATCCTGATGATTCTTTAAATTCATAAATTCACAAAGGATATTATGTCTTCATGGATGTGGCCTAGGCAGATATTATTAATGAAAAGGAATGAGAATTTTTAAAAAGGAGAAATAGGTGCTAGAATTGAAAGGAAGAAGTTCTAAATAGGTGCTGTATTAGTCAGAAAGGATTAGACTATGCTGCACTAAGGAAAAAAAACACAAATTTTAGTGGAATAACACAGCAAAAAGTTTGGTTCTCATGCACATTATCCGTCCAATGTAAGTCAGTGAGGGGTTCCACTCATCTTGTTTATTCAGTGACCCAGGATGACAAAGGGTTCATCCTGATTCAACTATACTGCAATAGTGGGGAGGAGGGTGTGGCAAATCTCAACTGGGCTCTGAGCTTCTGCTTAGATTTCACTGGCCAAAGCAATTCTCTTGGCCATGCCTAACTTCAAAGAAGGCAGAGAAGTATGAATCTACCCCATGGCCAAAGGGAGAGAACCAGAACTAAATGGTAAAAGAGCCAGAAAAGAGTGAAGATAAACATCACCAATGACTTAAATTGCATTATAAATTATAGTCAAGGAATGATTTGTGGAAGAGCTAATTGATTATCTTTTACAGAGACAATCAGTTTTACCCTTGATGATTTACTTCAGTTTCTTCAACGAGGCCATTTATAGAAAAAGAAACACTGTTATGAAATGCAATGTCCTCCATGGTATATATCATTTCTAGCTAGTCTCATCATAGGAGTTACTATGATTTCCATTTGAAAAGAAGAAAGAGGTTCTCAAAGTGATTGGTATTGCCCTAACAAATATTTTTATAAAATTTTCTGAAATTGGTTTGAGGTATGTATTTCAGTAGACATGAGAAGGCCCTTAGACATTTTGCCTTGCACAAATCACTCTTATGGAATATAAATTATTCTCTTTGTGTTAGGAGTGGTAATTGTAGCCAGGTCTAGGTGATTAAAACTAAACTAAATTACAACTAACATAACAACTATATAGTCATTTTCATTTTCTGCAGGGATTGGTTCCAGAACTCCCTTAGATACTGAAATCCACAAATGATCAAATCTCTTATATAAAATGAAAATGACATATACCACAGTAGCTGCACCACTTTACATTCTCACTGGCAGCGTGTGAGAGTTCCAATTTCTCCACATCCTCACTAACACTTAAAGGCTTCCATCAGTATCCACAAGGGATTGGTTCCAGGAGCCCTGCAGATACCAGCATTCACAGATACTCAGGTTCCTTATGTAAAATGATGTAGTATTTGCATATAACTTACATACATCCTCCTGTACACTTTAAATCCTCTCTAGGTTTCTTATAGTGCTTACCACAATGTAAATGCTATGTAAATAGTTGCTGTATTGTAATGTTTAGGGAATAATGATGAGAAAAAAAAGTCTGTACAAGTTTAGTGTAGACATAATCATCCATTTTTACCCAATATTTTCCATCCATGGTTGGTTAAATTCACAGAGGTGGGAACTGACAGGCAATGAGGGCCAGCACTCTATTGGTTGAGTCTGCTTATTAAATATCACATCATATTATTATCCTCAATAAGCCACTGAATGTTGCCTATAGGAAATATTGCTCCACAGCCATACACATACTCTGAGCCCCAAAATATGTTCACAACAGGTTCAGAAAGTAACAGAATGGATATTTAACATTAACTAAACATTTTTCACCCCAATTGCAGATGATTTTGTGCCACTTCTATGAAAAAGAGGTGGTCTGCAATACATAGTTTGGAGGTTGAGAACATAATAGGTCCTCAATGGAGATCTAAGAATGAATGAAAGAAGAACCAATTTTCTGAAACATTTTCTTTTTTGGGAAAGAAAGTATTATCCCTGAAAGTACATAATCAATACATGGCATACAATATTAACCTGTTAACATTACTAGCAAAGTAAAATGTAAAGAACACATTCTTTTACTAATATGTGAGCAATGGAAGAAAATTTGAGGTCACTTCTTCCATATCCTCTCATAACAGTGCTGTATCCTCAAGGTAGAAGAACATGCCAATTTGCTACTCTTGCTTTTATGCAGAAAATAGTTTTTAAGAACAACAGAAATTGAAGAGAAAAAAGGCACTCAAGTTTTTTAAAAAATTATAGATCTGAACAAGAATGAATAGGACATCATACAGTGATGTGGGATGGCAGGGTAATTCAGTGTTTTTATAGGAGGTTTGTTTTTCTTTAATCACAAGACCTCATAGATTGAAATGAAAACTGAACAGGAAACATATTTTCTTTTGATTTGGGTCACAGGAGTCCTGAGGCAGAGATTTAAAACTCCCCAATAGATGTTGAATTTTACAGTGGTTGGCAAAGTTATTTGCATATGACCATTGAATTAATGGGTGTTTCACTTGAAAAATAGAGAAAAACAAACATAATAAAAAGCATAAATCACTCATAGCCCTTTAAAATTTATGTGGGCTCTGAAGTAAAAGTCTCTTTGTCCTCTTTAATTCTAATATTTTTTCTCTGTGCTTATGCAAACACACACACACAAATGTATGTATCTTTTAAAAAAGGGAAGGGGCATGCCAAACACATTGATTTGCAATTTTTTAATGTAATATATTATGTACAACCTTTTAAGTCCACATATCTAAGGTTATCTCACTGAGGTAACTACTTGGTACATCACTGTATTGATGTTCTCTAATTTACCTAGTAAATGTCCCCTATTGACAGACTTCTTTTGTTTCTAATTTTATATTACTGTAAATAAAGCTGGAGTTTTATGTATAAAGCTGAAACCTCCTTTTAAATATTGTGAATAAAGTTGTCTTAATTATAAGAATCAAAACATCTTGAGGGCAACAAAATGTATTAATTATAAAATGTATGGGATCAATAGGAAGAAAACAGAAGGACAAGGGATGCACAAGAATAAACTTTGTTGATCGATATTCATCAGAGAACTTAGAATATATTGCTTCTCTATGGAGCTGTCAAAGCATTCTACATGTGATGTTATAGAGGCATAGGGTGAGACATTCAAGCCTCACGCCACAGGCCCTCTAAGATTCTAAACATGTCATCTCATTTAGGTCTCAGGTCTCAGTGTACACTTTCAAATATCACATGGCTTGGGAATAGTTACAACCGTGAGGTTGTTCATTAGGTAGACTATACCTAATGCCACATAGTGAAGGGTACAAGTTCCCAAGACAAGATTTCTGTTTGGTTTTGAAAGCAATGAAGAAAAAATTCTCATATCCCCTATGCTACTCAAGGAAACATAAGCTTTAAATGTTATTTTGCAAAATATAAAAACAGATGGTATGCACTTTATTAACAGACCAAAGCTTATTTTGAAGATTCTATTAACATGGTATCATGGTTTCATATTTTTTTTCTGTGTTAGTGCTATCACTCCAACCTATAATATGTTCCATATTTTATATCAAGTTTTTCTCCAATAATTTGCAAAATGAGAGAAAACAAAAAAACACAAACTCCAAATAGAAACTTACTGCAGAATAGAGATAACTTTATAAATTTAGATGGATTTCAGAATAAAATCTGGAAAAGACAAATCAATTTTTTAAAAACTGCATGTGGAATTAGGCTTTGCCAAAATTCACATTTACTTTAAATGAATTTTGGATCATTTTAAATCTGCGTAAACCTCACCTAACCTTATTCATGGTGACAGTGATACATATGAGCCCTCTAACTTTTTGGTTGATTGTGTAGTTTTACATGTTTCCTCTACCATTCATTTTATTGTTTATGTCAGATTTCAGATGATTGTGATTTTTCTAAAAATACTTAGCAACTTTATGTTATGGAATTGAGACATTTGTTTATTATTAGCCTGCTTTCAATTTCACAGTTGAATTATCTGTATATTATCTTCAGATAAAGACCATAGGATAAAGCAAAGATTTATTAGTTTCTTATCCATTGGCTTCATAGACAGGGAAACATAGAAGAACTGCACTTGAGAATATCTAATTTTAGATCATGGAAAAATCTGCTTTATATT
This sequence comes from Sapajus apella, assembly GCF_009761245.1. Lineage (NCBI taxonomy): Eukaryota > Metazoa > Chordata > Mammalia > Primates > Cebidae > Sapajus > Sapajus apella. The sequence continues at coordinate 19,664,510 of NW_022436975.1, forward strand.
GATTTTTCAATTTTTATAATTTGGTTTCAATTTTATAGCTAGAGAATACCATATGTAAACTCATAGCCAATTTATAGATTTTCAATAAGTCTATAAATTCTAGTTATATTTTTATTTATTCCTGAGAGAATCAGTGTCTATAAGTCCACTCAGTGTAGATCCTCCCAGTTCAGGGGCATAAATGAATGAATGCAAAAAGTCACAATAAGTAATGGTGGCTGATATTTACAACCTTTCTATTTAATAGTGTGTTTGTATAGACATATTAATAAAAATTCAAATTCATAAGCACCACAAATTATGTGATTTAGTTATTACACATTACAGACTTATATTTCAAATTCTATGTTTCGAAAAGTTGATTCTCTCAGAAGAAATTACTTAGCAATATTGTGCAAAGTAATTTATACACTGAGGAAAGGTCACCCTTTTCAATATATGGTGCTGTGAAAATTAAATTGCCACATGCTGAGGAATAAAAAACTGGACCCCTATCTCTCACCACACACAAAAATCAACTCATGATTGATTAAATACTTAAATGTCTAGAATTACAACAATACTAGAAGAAAGCCTAGGGAAAACTCTTCCAGACATTGGTCTAAGAAAGGAATTTGTGACTAAGACCGCAAAAGCAAAAGTAAAATAAAAAATAGACAAATGAGACTTAATTAAACCAGAAAGCTTCTGTACAGCAAAAGAAATAATCAACAGAGTGAACAGAAAAACTGTAGAATGGAATAAAATACTTATAAAATTTGCATCTGACAAGGAACTAATACTCGATACAAGGAACTCAAAAAACTCAACAACAAACAATCTCATTAAAAAGTGGACAAAGAACATGGATAGATGTATAAACATTTTTCAAAAGAAGAAATACAAATGACCAATAAGAATATGAAAAAAAGTGCTCATTATCACTAATCATCAGAGAAATGCATATTAAAGCCACAATGAGATATCATCTTACACCAGTCGGAATGGCTATTATGAAAAAGGTGAAAAATAACAGATGTCGGTGAGGATGTGGAGAAAAAGGAAGGCTTCTACACTGGTGGGAGTGTAAATTAGCACAAAGTCCATGGAAAACAGTATGGAGGTTACTCAAATAACTAAAAATAGAGCTACCACTACTGGGTGTATACATAAAAGAAAACAAATCAGTATATTAAAAAGATACCTGCACCTGTATATTTATCACAAACCTATCACAATGGCAAAGATATAGAATCAATCTAATTGCTCATTGACAGATGATTGGATAAAGAAAATGTGGTATATATACACAATAGAATACTATTCAGTCACAAAAAGGGATGAAATAATGTCTTGCAGCAACACAGATGAAACTGGAGGTCTTTAAGTGAAACAACTCAGAAAGAGAAGACAAATGCTGCATGTTCTCACTTATCAGTGTGAGCTACATAATGCATACATGTGGACATCGAGTATGAACTGATATATATTAGAGACTCAGAAAGGTGGGAGGGTGGAAAACGGGTGGAAGATGGGAAATTACTTAATGGGTACAATGTACATTATTTGGGTGTTGGATACCACTAAAAGCCAAGACTTACCCTCCACAAAATACATCCATGTAGCAGAAATCGCACTGTACCTCTTACATTTATATAAGTTAAAAAAAAATAATTGCCACTAGGTGTCCTTAATCTGGTCTTATGGTTTCCTGTTTGCCAATGTCACCAGCACTCTCAATTTTTATTTTGAACCTGTTCTATCTCATTTATCTTACCTGTCTAGCTCTTATAAATCTTTTGAGTCATTACTCATTTCTTAAATAATTCTAATTTGTTTTATATAATATCATTCAATGATAAATGTTTCCCAATGGACTCAGTGCTATAGTATTTCCAGTCAGTTTCAAGTGAGTATTATAGTTAATGTCATTAGTTTAGGCCATCTAATACTTGAATACCTTCTCTGTGAAATGTCCTATCTTATGATCTTCGTGGAAGGCAGGAGTGGAAAGTGCTACATACTATTGCTTAGGGATTCTCTGAAGCTGAAGTACAGGCAAATGAACTGTTTCCTGTTCAACAGTCATAACCACATGCCTCAGAGACTTACTGACAAGAGCAGTAGTCACAGATGGACCAAATCCTGGGACAGAAGGAGTGATGTTAAGGGTGGGATCCAGCAAGAGGTGTTACTGGTATTTGAGGTACAAGCCACAGCATTTAATGTTTAGCAGTGGTATTCTCACTGGGCCAGTACTACAGCCTAACTTTCGACATTGCTCCTGGGGTGAGTATCTCATATCAATTCTCCAACCCTCCTGATGAGCCTGTAAGCTACTTGATAGCCATCAATAAACTTCTTTTCTTCTCAGTAACGTTAGAAACTTGGCTAACTAGTCTCAGCCTTTATAAGACATTTGGAGTAACCACCAAGGAAATGGTCGCTCCAGTGAAAATTCTTACCTTGGTCTGTGCACAGAGTTGCCCAGTCGCCGCAGGGTTGCAAGCTTTTTCTCCCCTCATTGCTAAGAGTCCAGGTTTATTCCCTGCACCAGGTGGATCCTGATTCCTTTCCCCTGAGGCTGCTGAAACGAGGCAGCAGGATGCATCTTCTCACGAGAGGTGATCAGAAACCCTTTCCTCAGGTGAGAATGAAGTCCTCATACGGGCAATCAAATTATTGGGAACAAATGCTTGGTGCTGTAAAGAAAGATCAGCACTGAGACAAAGGATCTCTCATCAAGGCAATTTACTTCCTGCAGAAAGGGTGCTGCCCATCAGCAATCCTGCCATGAGAGCACAATGAACAAAGTAAGGCAGGAATATTTATCCTTCACACATTGGTTACTTACTGCTGTGTCCTGTGTCTGTTGATTGGAGCTGGACCTTACAGTCTAAACTCTGTGTCCCCACCCAAATCTCATCTTGTAGCTCCCATAATCCCCACATGTTGTGGGAGGAATTCAGTGGGAGATAACTGAATCATGGGGTCTGGTCTTTCCCATGCTGTCCTCATAATAGAGAATAAGTCTAACAAGATCCAATGGCTTTAAAAATGGGTGATTCCCTGAATAAGTTCTCTCTTTGCCTGCTGCCATCAATGTAAGATGTGACTTGCTCCTCCTTGCCTTCTCCCATGATTGTGAGGCCTCCAGCCATGTGGAACTCTAAGTCCATTACAAATCTTTATTTTGTAAATTGGCCAGTCTCAGGTATGTCTTTATCAGCAGCATGAAAATGGACTAATACAATGTTGCATTGCCTATGATGAGATTCTTTGTTCTGAATAGAGCAGGCTCTATTCTGATTTGAAAAGAGGCAACTTAGGATGACACCATAGGAAATTCTCTTCTGAAGCCATTTTATATATGTCAGTATCCTTGCCTACCTACCTTAAGTAATAACATATTTAAATAACCTGATCGACAAGAGAAATTGTTTACTACTGGTGTGAGACAATTCTTCATTGGTCTTTCATACTTCTGTGCTTCTTGTGAGCACCTGGAGAGCAGTATCTTACATACAAGCCTTTTTCTCAACGATATATCCAAGGACGTTTGTATAGCAAACAGCCTTAGATGCAGCAAAAGGCAGATTTGTTTACGCTTTAGTATAATAAAGATAATGTCTTCCTTGAAGGCAAAAGTCAGGCAAGCTTGCTTACTGCCCATTACCAAAGATCAGGGTTTCTTAAACTCAGGATTTTTCTTCTGTAATGTGACTTGCTGCATGCACAGGCATCGCCTTTTTGCATCACTTTTACATCTGTCCCAAGAGTCTCCTGTTTTTCTCTAGCATCTGAAAAATTGTGACAGGCTTGCAAGAGGATTAATGAAATCAGATTCTACATTATATTTCATGACAGTTGAGAATAGTTTGAACATTATGAAATAATATATATCTGTAGGATCTGATATTTTTTTACCTGATCTGAAAACTAACAATATGCATATCCATATCTGGATATCTATCTATATCTAAAGATAGATGGATAAAGATCTATAGCTGTTCTCAAATGACAAATAGACATTTTATATCCATTCCCAAATAGAATGGAATATAATATATGCTAATTTTTTGGTTTTACAAAAAGACTTACAATAGGATTCTTTTTTTTTTTTGTTTTTTGAGATGTTTTGCTCTTATTGCCCAGGCTGGAGTGCAATGGTGCAATCTTGGCTCACCACAACCTCCGCCTTCTGGGTTCAAAAAATTCTCCTGCCTCAGCTTCCTGAGTAGCTGGGATTTCAGACATGTGCCACAATGCCCAGCTAATTTTGCATTTTTAGTAGAGACGGGGTTTCTCTATGTTGCTCAGGCAGGTCAATTCTCCAGGTTGAATTCCCAACCTCAGGTGATCCACCCGCCTCAGCCTCCCAAAGCGCTGGAATTACAGATGTGAGCCACCATGCGCAACCACAATAAAATTTTTAAACTACTTTTTGGACAACAAAACTAACTTATTTGACTTCTTAACATGTAATTTATGCTTTATTCAAAAATTCTTTTGTCTTTTAATTAAAGAATGTTAATATAATCACAAGCAAGATGAGGGTAACACAAACAAAAAAAGCATATTATGTGCAAAGTTCTCTACAAAGTGCTATGAATAAAAAGTAGCATCATTCCTACCGTCAGATAAATGAAAGTTCAGTGGAGAGACAGACATTTAAGTGAGCATATAAATATACATTTCTAAGTATTATAATAAGGGTATATAACAAGAGCTATTGGACAATTGAAGGTCCAATTCTGCCTAGGAAAAAGAGCTTTTACAGAGGATTCTTCTTAGACATGGAGTATGGAAATACTTTTCTAGAAAGATAAGAGAAAGAAAAGATTTCAGGCATGGAAAACAGCACACTGGCAGAATTTATTTAGTATTGCAAAAGCTATACCACCCATGGAAGAAGCCAAATAGGTCTGCTAGTGTTGTATTCCAAGGAAAGAAGGTGTAATTTTTTTCTGGAAGTCAATGAGGAGTAATTAAAGGATTTTGAGAAGCAGAGTCACATGCTCTGTATCCTTCTATTATGGATTGAAGTGCATCCCCCTAAAATTTACATTTTGATTTGACTTCATTTGGAGACAGAGTCTTTAAAGAAGTAATTAAGGTTAAATGAGGTCATACGAGTGGCACTCTAATTCATTAGGACTTGTGTCCTTTTTGCAAGAGAGACACCAGGAAGGGGACGTGTGCAGAAAAAAGGCCTGTGGGAACACAGGAAGAAGGCAGCTATCTGCAAGCCAAGGAGAAAGGCCTCAGAAAGAACTAACCTTGCTGACATCCTGATCTCAAGGGCTCCTTTCTATTGTTTAAGCCAAACAGTCTTTGGTACCTAGTTATGCTAGTGCTAGCAAACTAATATACTCTCTTTATTATTTTTCACAGGACTTATCAGAATGCAACATATCCTACATGTGTTTTATTGTGTACTGTCTTAGAATACACATTTCATCAGAGCGGGGGCTTTCTGCTGTTATTACTCACTGAGGCGTCTGCAATACCTAAAATATTACCCAACACATAGCTGGTGTTCTTTTAGTATTTCTTGAGTAAATTAATAGAAACCACATGGAATATGAATTACCGTCAAAACAGCTCAAGATGGAAGGCAGAATACTCACTAGTGGCAATCACATTACACAAATGTGAGATTATGATGCCTGATTAGACATTCTTTGAGACAGGAATATGGAAATAGGTTTGAAGGAGTTAAGGAACTCATTTTAGAACATTTCAAATTTGAGATGCCAGTAAGACATCCACATGGAGCTGTCTAGTGAGCAGTTGGATATGTGACTCCGGGGTTCTGATGGGAAAACTTGGCTAGATGTAAGCATTAGAGTCATGAGAAAGTAAATATTAGATAAAGCCATGGTCAAATTGAGATCCCACGGAGAAGTTAACTGCAAAGACTTAGAATGCATTTCTTTAAAATTCCATCTACTGAGAAGGCAGGAAAAGAACCTAAGATTAAGGAACCAGAGAGGTAGAGAACAAGGAGGAAGAATAACCTGGATTAATGAGTGATCATTCCTTTTTCTGGAAAATGTCTGTATAGTTTAATAAAGTACAGGATATCTAATTAGTCAATCTTTCAGTTGTAAGGGAAAATCTTGTGGGAAAATTTCTGTAACATGTTTTAGCCTGACTTGGAAGTGAAAAAGAACAAATTATGTTTTCTTGGATCTTGAGAGATTATGTGATCTCATTATGTTGCGTTAGCTATAAAAGAAAGCCATTTAGAAGATTCAGCTACAGTCCAAATGATCAAATCCTCACTTCAGAAAACTTGAATTCCTTCAAGCCAAATGGGCAGTGGAGAAATCACTGCATGTATCTATTTAAAATCAGAATTGTTCTTTCAATGTGTTCATAAAATTCTATCCTAGGACTAACTGTGAAATTCTTAAGCATCAAATCTCATAAAAGCCATTCTCTTAGATTGATGTTCATAGCATATTATCTGGAGAAGTCCAGCTCTCTCAAATAGAAGGACTAAGCAAATGAAAATAGACTCAGTGAAAAAAGAGAAGAAACACTTTGAGTAAGTTAGTCAAGCTTGGAGACATGAACATCAGAGTAGTTTCATGAAAGAATATCTCACAAGGTCTGTCTATATCAGGAACTCAAGACAAGATCCTTCTTTGAGAGCCACAGCGAATTCGCTCCAACTGAGATGGATATTTGAATACTGTCCTTTTGGAACTCCTGTGCCAGTTGCCACGTGAAGGCACAAAATGTCTTAATTGTAAGATTCTTTTTTTTCCAAATTTGACCCATCTATTTTCATGCCAGCTTTGCCCTGTATTTTCCCATTTTATTAATACACTATTTACTGATAACATTTGGCCAGAATTTTGTTGAAACTGAATTACTTTTGTTTTCCTGGTCCTTTTCTGCCTCTGACATCAAACCTGCCATTTCTACACAATTCTACTATTTTTACATGCCATGACCCCATGATCTTGACTTTGTCCCTAATTCTTGCCCCTATATTAAATTATATTAGTATTTTTAGTCTCTCTACCTCTCTCACATTTTGTTTACAATATCTGTTCATTGTTATTGATCTAAGATTAGACTTCCATTGAGATTATTTTGGTAAGGGTTTTTCAAAGACACCATTACATAAAAAGTGGTAGACAAAATTATTGTTGGCTCTTTGCCATGAGAAAAATATAGAATTTTCCACAAATACCAACTCAGACCTCATAATGTTTCTGTCAAATGAGGTGTGAAACAATCACAGATATACATCAGCCAACAGAGTATGGGTGTTTTATTTTACCAGAAACATGATAATAGCCATGCTTTAAATCATGAAACTCTGAATGTTTGAGTTCATGGATTAATGAGGGTTTTTTTTTTTTTTTTTTAAATAAATGGCAGGCAAAGTTTCAAGGTTATTAGTGGATTTGTGTTTGTAACACCATAATGTTTTTATAATTGGAATAGAATACTTATAATTTTAGTGTTTTTGAAGACAGGGCTATTGAAACTTGTCCCAGTAAATACCCCAACAAAATAGGGTGGCCATTTTGAATTGGAAAATATTGTGTAATCTCTGAAGAGTATCATCAGACTTTTTAGATTGCTGCAGTGCTCCTGTTATCTCTTCCAGTGATATCTTAACTATAAAGATAGTTTAACTATAAAGATATATTTCTTCCAGTGATAATCTTAACTATAAAGCATTCTTTGTCATTACTATTAATGGGAATTTGTGTTGCAATGTTAGCCCTTTTTAAAATCAGAGATTTTTCAATTTGAGTTTACTCTGTTATACCTGAGGCCAAGAGCTCGAGAACAGCCTGGTCAACATGGTGAGACCCCATCTCTACTAAAAATGCAAAAATTAGTTGGGCATGGTGGCGCATGCCTGTAGTCTCAGCTACTCAGGAGGCTGAGGCAGGAGAATCACTTGAACCTGGGAGGCAAAGGTTGCAGTGAGCTGAGATTGTGCCACTGCACTCTAGCCTGGGCAACAGAGTTAGACTTCATCTGAAAACAAACAAAAAAAGAAACTTGCATGAGGATTCTTAGAAGGGTCTTAGAGGCTGAGCCAGTTATTAAAGGTTTTTTTAACAGCTTCTTCGTAAAGATCAGGTAGGTGGGACAAAGCACACAGTTTCTAAGAAGCCAATGTAGTTCTTTCAGTTCTGAAGGAAGCCCTTATAGTGTTATGCCAAGCCAGGGAGTGAAGACTTTGAGGCGCCGCTAGGAGTGCCCTGATGGGTTGTGGTGATAATGAAAAACTCAGACTCAGGGTGGTTTGCTCTATCTGGACTACCCACAAAACTGTGATTCCTCGTCTCGAATCTCTCAACTGCCTTCTTTTATCCAGAATTCTACTTTCAGATGATTAAAAAACCCATTTTAAATGTCATTTTCCTAAGAAACATGAATAAAAAGTATTTATCCATATTCTCAAAGTTTTAGTTGATTTAGATTTGAAGTTTACCACACATAGTTTCAGAAGATCATATGTAGTTTTCTAATGAAACTGAATTAGAGAGCTCTAGTTGAGATATTTAAACAGGTGCAATGAATACAAGCTTCCTTTGTAGCTTCTGATCCTACCTGATATATTTCACAATATCTTTCACATGTTGGCTTCTATTTATATTTGTTGAATGAATAAAATGTTGATCGTTTACCTAAATAAAGCAATGCACAAGTTATTCAAATGTGATAGTAGTCAAAACTTTGACCTTTTTTATTTTAAAATTTTAAGTTATTTTTTTCGCTTTATTAAGGTATAATTGAAGGTATACATTGTGAAATTATTAAATCAAGCTAATTATAATATCTAGCACCTCACATACTAATCTTTTTGTGTTGAGAACATTTAAGATCTACTTGAAAATTGCTAAGAGAACAGAACTTTATTTTCTAAATGCAATTAATTTTATGCTATATATAGGCAGCTGAAATTTTGAGGAATATATTTAAGACTTCACTGTTTCTGACATGTCACTGAGTCAGTGGCAAGAATGACAATACCTGTCTTAGTTTTATGCACTAATGAAAAGGAGAGAAGCTTTAAAGTATTCTATTTTTTATCTAAGGATTGCTTCTTTCCAAAGGCAATATAGGCTAAGATATCGAGGAACCTGAAAACTTAATATAGCATATTGTTTTTTTCATTCAAAATGCCCTATAATAATTGTTTTAATTTTTGCTGCTTATTATTTATTAAATGATAGAGTTTATATTATCAAAATTAAATCTGAACTCTGAGGAGCAATCCCAGGCAAATGTGAATTAGCAGGCAGCATCCTGCCTAATGAAATGTCGGCTGAATGTGAATAGTTTCAGGTTCCTATGAGTACTACAAATGACCAGCTATTTTAAGGCCAATATTCAACTAAGGTATTATCCTATACTTCTGCTATGCTCTGAAAGAAGAAATGCATGGAATATAAATATCCAATTACAGAATCTACAGGGCAAGTCTACTGAGCCCTGGGACTGCTAAAGTTGAGTTCAGGCTACTGGCCTTGGGTAAATCAAAATTTAGCAAAGAGACTTAAAGTCTTTTTGGCTATGAAACAAATGACCCTAAAAATTCACACATGAGCTAAGTTTAAAGGTTTGTTTGTTTTGTGTTTAGAGGCAGGAATCTGAGAAGAGAGGAAATTTCAGGTCAAATGGTGGCAACACTTGGGAGTTTCGAAACTCCAGGATATTGACAAATACACAATGCTTCTCTGAGAGTTCTACATGGGGCTCAGGAAGTGTAGGTGACCATTGATGTGGCAGTGATAACAACTGCACAAAGCAATCTGCTTTATGTTTTGAACTTGAGATGTTTGGTTAGGAAGAAATGCAAGCTAAAAGTTGAACTCTAACTTTTACCCATTGGGTATGACTGTTGAATGACATCAAAGGTGTTTGAAGAAAATCATCATTATTTTTCTTGAGTGAATTACCTTTTTGCAATGAATTTTAGTTTGAGGAGAGACTAATACTATTTCCTAGCAGAAATGTTGCATACAAAATGCATTAAATTAATTGCAAATGAAGTTAAACACAATTTGCTGTGTTGTATACTTATGGGCACTGAGACAGATGAGGATATACTTCAACAGGAGGTAAAACAAAGAAGCATTTGATATGAGGTTCTGAGAATTCTTTAAAGTTTTAGCTCTGAGTGCTCCACCTCTCCGTCAGACTGAGATTTAGCCTTTGGGTTAAGTATGGTGGGCTGAGTGTCCTGACTGCCCACATTTGAACCACTTTAGTAATTTCCGCAGAACTCAAATGCTTCTACTGCTGGGACTTGGAAGAGAAAGAAAAAAACACTTTTAATCCTGAAAATTAAGTCCTTGGCTTTCTTCTTGTCCTGCTTATCAATTCATTTAAAGCTAAGAAAATTTTTCTTAAAATACGTATTTTGTGATGGAGGGTAAAGATGACACCCCTAAAAATCAGAAGGAAAGGGAATAAATGCAGTGTAAGAAAGAAATCACCAATAATCACCTAACTTAGAGAAAATAGTCTCATTTTAGCTTCAAAAGCTGGAATGGTACCCTAGAACCTAATGCATAGGCAACAGGAAAATGAAAAATACTGAATAGAAAGTGATGTTTTTTGTGGGTTTGTTATCTTTAGCATGTAATTCATTTTATATAATAAATATATAATTCATTTTACTTTTATTAATTTATAATCCATTTACTCTTTAATATATAATTCATTTAATGTTTTTATAATTCAACTTTTGAAATAGCTGTCTTTAAGAGCCAACTTGCAAAATTTCTGAAAGTTGAGCAATTAGCTCTCTCTTCAGCAATCTGGAGTGGACCATTTACACGTACAGCCCCCTCCACTCCACTACCATTCCCCACGCTACCCCAAGTGCAGATAAGGAAGGAGACAGAGCTTGAGAGATAGAGCTCCCAGATTGTGTGGAAAGAACCAATATGTTGTCTGGAGAAAAACAAAATCTCCAAAGTGAAAAGTGAGGTGTTTTAGCCGTGTGAGCCTCAACCTTGAGGGGGAGCAAACCACCTTCTTTCCTTCTGATTTTATGACTTCTCCCAGATCCATAAGTGAGAGGCCATTCATGAACCACATTGAAGGAGTCATGTTTTATAAGGTTATGTGAATTGTAGAACAATACCAATGGCTCTCTAAGTTGATTTAATTCACTAGAAAAAATTTTTGAAGTGGATAAAAAAGGCTTTTATTTGTGATAGGAATTATGTTTTAAAATGACAAGTCCCTGACTGCTACCAGATCCCACTCTTCAGCCTGAAAATGAGCTCCTATAAATAAATGAAATCTGAGAGAATAGAATTAATTTCAGAGTGTTTGTGTATCTGCTATACTTATCTTTGTATGTTTCCTTATAATCTTTCAGTGTCTAGACATATTTATTTCAGTAAATTAGAATATGAGTTGACTTCTATTTGTGAAACATATGAAATGATGTGAATTGGATGAAAAATGTGTTATCAATTAAAATTTCATTCATGAAATTCTATACAACATGTTCATAACATAAATAGCTGCTTGTTTTAATTTTCTCAAGTTAACCTATATTAAAATGATTTCCAGTAAAACTGAGGCTGTAAAATATTTTATCATGTATTTTATGCTGATAGTGAATGCAGCAAAAAATGTGTAGAATAGCACCCCAGGTTCGGACTCTAAATATTTCTCAAGCAGCATCTGTTACACAGACATTTATAAAGATTCTGCATCAATATTGTATACAGTCTAACTTAAGAGGCATTTCTTTGATGCTGTCGTTGTTGATTATTATAATCTCAGTTATCCTTCTCTGGCCTTGTTTATTTCTAGCTAATAGTGTTCCCTCTTCTTTTTTCGTTCAGTTTACTTGCTAATTTTTTTCATAATATCCTGTACATTCAGAGTTTAAAAAAAATCAGATCAGCAAAAATGTCAGATTTCTTTTTTAGTCTTATATATGACTTTTTTTTTTTCTTTTTTGCAAAAGACTTAAAATGTATTTACTTTTAGAAAGAATTGTGGTTAATCATGAGTTATTCCTTGGCACAAATTGATAGAGGTGAAAAGACTCTGTGTCTGTACAGGAAGTGCCAGCTTTGTGAGGCAGGTTATGTTTGCCTTTGAGCTAATATCCAACTTCAAGCTGAGAATTCCCAGAAGGCATTCACATCTAAAGGTGGAGACAACTTCTAAGATGAATGCATCTTGCAACTCCAAAAGAATCAGTTGTAATGGTGGAATGATAGGCCATGGGGCTGCTATTTTGATGATAGGGCCCTAGTGATAGCCACTTAATTGAAACAACACTAACAGTCCCTTATTACAAATGAGGTCTCCCTTGTCTGAGACCCAGTTCTGTGACTACTGAGATGAACTGGCTAGAACTCAGTGAGAAGTGAGGTACGGAAAGGTGTAAAAGCATATTAGTAGAGGTTAGCCTGTTTGTCTTTCTGCATAATCATGTTAAATCACACTTTCCAGGTCATAAAATGAGTATTTCCTAATTATTTATGTAGTTATCAATATACTTTTTTAATGATCTATGTTGCAGTGACTATGACTACAGCTGATTGCTATTATGTTTCCAGGGCTGGCATAAAAATACAGCTCTGGGTTCAAGACCAGGCTAGGCAACACAGTGAGACCCCAACAAAAAAAAAGCCCCAGCCACTCAGGAGGCTGAGACAGGAGCACTGCATGAGCCCAGGAGTTGAAGCCTGCAGGAACTTACTGTGCTCTGATGGCACTGCCTTCCAGCCTGGGTGACAGAGCAAGACCTTGTCTCTAAAGAAAACAAGAACCAAAACCAAATAAGAAAAACAACTCTGGGAAGCTAACTGAAGAAAGTGATTGCTGATTTGTTGCACGTTTACGTGGTTCCCTTTTTCTAGGCAATAACAGCAATACTCAGGCACAAGAATGCAGTTTGTGACGGCTGTTCTTGCAATAAAGTATTTTGTGTGTGTACTTTGTGTTTGTATATAAAGTATTTTATATAGCACAAAAGCGTTTATTTGTTCTAGGCAATTATCTGAGGCTGTCAAGTTCAAAGAATTGTGTAGATGTATCCCAAAATAGCATCTCCCCACAAAGACCAAATGGTAATGATGAAGGATCTTATTAGAAACAGTTAACTATTTCTTATGCTCCCATGTAGCTGGGGAGGGTTTTTACAGACATTGATGCATAAATGAAAGATAGTTATGATGCCATGTGGTGCAAAAGTAATTGCTCTTCTGAAGTAAGTGAAGTTGAGATGTTTGATCCAATCCTAGAGCAGAGGTTCTCAAAGTGTCATCTCTTAAACAGGGGCATCATAGCTACCTAATAGCTTGTTAGAAATGCAAATTCCCTGGGCCCTATTCCAGACCTACCAAATCAAAGACTCTGGAGCCAAGCCCTTGCCATCTGTATTTTATTGATAACAAGACTTACATGGTAAGGTTTGAGAGCCACTGCTCTAGAGCACCCCTTGCCATGCAAACCTTTAACCAAAGGAAAAGGATAGAAGTTAGTTAACTGGCAGCCAAAGTATGTTAGACATGAAAATGATCAGAGAGCGTTGACCTAAGACAGGCTTGAACATTTAGCTTTTCAAGGCCACCTTATCTTGCATAGCTCACACCTGGTGTCTTTTCTCTTTCCTCATGGTTGTCTCCTACTTGAGAATTCACTCTGGCTTAAGCCTCATCCTGGTCTTGAGGAATCCAAACCTTGATTTGATCCCCAGTTCCTGCCATCTTATCCAGCTCTGATTCTTATTTACAGACAGTCTGGTCTTGTACCAGCTCTGCCCAAGTCCCAGAGATAAAAACTTCAGATTCACTCTCTCTGTAGTTTCTTCTGCTCTATTGCCACAAATTCACCACTATTTCCGAATACACTATTTGCAAAGTTAAAGAGGCAACACCTGGCCATAGGACCCGAAGAAGGCAGAAGCCTTTTTCACTCACCTCACTATCTATTAAGATGCTAATAAATGTTTAACAACTGACTATCAAAAGAAGCCCTGCTTTAGAGTAGTAGATAATTTCTGTGGTGTAAATACTCCCACCATATCTGATTTCAGGTTACCAATTGATGATCCTGGTAGCTGTGATGACACCGAACACAGCTGGAGCTGGGAAGAGACGTGCACAGTCGGCTCTGCAAGCCTGCAGGAGCTGGCTCCAGGACAGCACAGCCTCCATTCCCACCCTCTGCCCAAATCCCTGGCATCAGAATGTCCCCAGCAAACAAACATGTAGTAAATGAATACAAATGGATAGATCAGTGCAAACCTTTAACCAGCACTGGAAAAGCAACTCAAGGTGTATGTGTCAATGGTAAGGAAACACGGCATCTATATATGCGGGTAGGACATTTTGCTTCACTTTCTTATCCAGACTTGAAGAATGAACAGTTGACATCAAATTGCATAAACATTTGCCGCATAATAAAAAACAGATATGTTCTTGTAACTAGCTATTCTAACTCATCCCAAAATGATTCTGTACCTGTAATTTAACAGTTGCATATCATTTCAAAGCAGAAATGGTCTGTATTTTAACTCGTGTAAGTGTTTGAACTTGTAATTGAAGTGAGATAATTAAACTGGTGAGGCTGGCATTTGTAGACATAACTTTTTCCCTTCTTTTGGCTCATCCTAAGAACACGCAATGTGATACAGAACTCGCTATTTAATGGATGCCTAGTCCATTTCACTTAACATTATCAAATGCTCATGTGAAAAGAAGTCATATTTAAATTTTTTTGAATATTTATGAATAAAGATTTCCCCTGAACTGCAAAGGCAAATAGTATTTATTTGCCAATTTATATTTGTCTTCAGAATAAATGCTTATTCTTTAACACACTTTAAAAAATTTGAGAAGAAAGTTATACCATTTTTCCCTCTAAGAGTAGGAGCTGATTTATGACTTCAAAACATGTATTTGACTAGGAAACTTTTGTTATTCTTTAACATACTTTTAAAATGATTTGAGAAGAAAGTTATACCTTTTTTCCCTCTAAGAGTAGGAACTGGTGTTTTTATGACTTCAAAACATGTATTTTGACTAGGAAACTTTTGTTAACTTCTCTGCAATTAGATAATAGAAATCACTGTTGTTCCTCATTCCCCTGATCGGTTATTCCACTTTTTAAATGCTCTCTGTAGGTGTTCATGTTCACTGGTATTTTCTTTCAACAATTCCTGTAAGTTATCCTTTCTTTGTGGATAAGTCAGAGTTTGCAAAACTTTACAGCCTTATTCTTCAATTAAATACCGACATGGAATGGTGGTGTGGAGCATGCTAATCAGCAGGACCTCCCTGTGGGAATCTGTGCTAGAAGACTGGTTTACATTGAAGGCAGACAGTGCTGTTGACACTGGCTGTCAAAAAGGTTTCACGTCTTTGAAAGGAAATCTTAATCTTCTTTATTCATGTGTGAACATGTCCAGGCCCCCATCCCGGGACTCATATGCATTGGCTGTTTAAACTACAGGTTGCTAGGCTTTGGGCTAGAGTCTGTTTGCCTGCGTCTAGTTCCCCTAAATGGATGAGGACTGAAAATTAAAATCTGTCTGACA
Organism: Sapajus apella; assembly: GCF_009761245.1. NCBI lineage: Eukaryota > Metazoa > Chordata > Mammalia > Primates > Cebidae > Sapajus > Sapajus apella. The sequence continues at coordinate 19,680,048 of NW_022436975.1, forward strand.
CAGACCTCGGCTTTTCTGTCTCTGTTTGAAGAGACATGGCAACCTAGGGCAAAATGAAAAGGAATTTTATTGAGCGCAAAACCACTCGATGTTTAAATGTTGGAGGCAGGAACTGAATGGTGATTCGGGGTAACTCGTAGATTGTTTATAGACAGTGGGATGGCTGTCAATCAAGGCACAAAGGCAAAATTTGTGTCAGAAAAAAAAAAAGTGCTTTTCTACTGGCTGAACCCTTGTTTCCTGTTAACAGTCTCAACTCCAGAAATAAAAAGCTTTTTTTTTTCCTTGAAGTTTCCAAGCACACAAATTTCAGAATAACAGAGATGCCTTACTGATCTGGGTGGCACAGTTTAAAGCTAAGTTATGCCAAAAAGACCTCCTATGCAGTTTCTCTGTTGCATTTACAATTTTTTTCATCTTACTTATAACTCTTGTTTCTGCATTTTTCACAAATAGAAGCAGCAAAGATGTAATCACCATTGGAAATCATCAAAGACATTTGGGACAATATGTACCATTTTAAAAACCTAATACAAAAAGATCTTAGGCATACGTTTGATTTTATTTTTAGAACCCATTTCTTCCTGGAAATTAGACATTTTCTTGAGTGTTCTTTTATATCATTAAGTAAACATTTTCATTGTTAACATTGGTAGTGTTAACAAAATACATATGTTTTGAAAAATTAGCAATGCAAATTAGGATTTTCAAAATAAGTTTTTACCTTTTGCTCCCAGAGAAATTTCAGGGCATGCAAGGAATATATATACATTAACCTGGGAGGTAGTTAAATGTGTTTCCTCATTTAATGTAAAAAACATCTAGATTTGAGATTTTGTTCAATAATGATAGATTTCAATTGAACTTTGAATTCTCTCTGTATTTCTTAGATTTCTGTGTAACAATAGCAATCTTTTCCTACATAAACAAAGATAATAGGGCTGACTCACCAGTATGGAAAGACACTTGTGCTGGTGCTGCTTTAAGGTGATGGTAGATTTGCTGTGTTGAATAGATGCTTCAACCCAACTCCGTTTTCAACTGACACCATGCATTTGTCAAAGGACTGTTCATGGGTTTTATCCTTGGCAAGAGGAGCACAACGAAAGGAAAGAACATTATCAAAAATCTCCTCTTGTCATTTTTGGTTTTAAGGAGTGCTCATTAATCATACTTGTTATTTCCTACCAACCCTGAACAATTTGAGAAATAGTCAAAGGACCAGCTTGGAATAAAAAGTTTGGCAAAGCCAGATTGGAAAAAAGTCTATTCCCCAGAAAGCTGAATCAAGTTTATGACTACTTCCCTTGACAGAAGTTTCTTCTCTAGAACTTCCCTGAGTAAATCGAAGTGTTGGTGAAATTTCTTGCTTTCTGGCCATGAGTAGGCTTGCCAGGTGGGTAAAAATAAGACGTCTCTGATAACTAGAGAAATTTCATTGAAAGATGCCTGGCATCGGGCTGGGGTGAGGAGGCAGGGGAGATGTATCAAACAACCATCAGAATCATGGGAAAATTGAATGGATATCTAATCTATCCCATCCTTTTTATCCAGTTTGGTCATTTTCACCTAAAATAAGAGTGACAGGGAAAGAGTTGGAATCATATGGCTGGGAGTCTTCTCCTAGCCCCTACGTGGAGAGGACTAACACCCAGATTCTCTGACTCCTGTCTGGTTTCTTCCCATAGACAAAGTCTTTCTCCTTAATCAAACTTCAGTCAGTTCCTCTGAGCCCTATTCTCAAATAGGCCTGGACCTAGGGCTTCAGCATCAATCTTATTGGGCCTATTGGGCCTATATCACTCAGTTTCAGGAAGAATCCTGCTAAGTCAGTTTAGAGAGTATTCCCTACCCTTGATATCGGCTCTCCCCTCAATATCTTATTAAATTATTCATTTCCCATGATTCCCCAATGATAGCTGATCACTCTGACCTGCCTTCAGCAAGAATTCTGTTAACTAAGTTTAGCAAGAATTCTCTCTGCCCTTGATGTCACCTCTTAGTAATTTTCTTATCCACTGAACATCCTTCCCTCACAATCTGTTCTTTGGTTATAAATCTCCTTGTTATCTTTGTAATATTGAGCCTAGTTTTATCCAAGGTCTATTTTCCCCTATTGCAATTGTTCCTGAATAAAATCTGTTTTTACCATTTTAACTACTGACCAACTCTAGTTTTCTGTAACAGCAGCACCTCAATCATCTCTATCACCTATCCATTGGGAAGAGCTAAGAGCATTCCACATCTAACTATGAAGCAGAGAATTACTGGTTTCACTCCTCTGATGAGGTCACCAAAACTCTGGAAGTGAAGATAAGTTTCTAGGCAAAGTCTCAGTGCTGATAAAAACAAAACAAAACAAAAAACCAAAAAAACAAAAAACTGCAAAATAGGGACTACAGATACTGCTAGAACCATAACTGTAAAGGACTGCAAAATCCTTGCAATTTTCCATAGCCCCTCTAAAGCTCAAGAGTAAAGGAAA